>NW_027493019.1:0-25967 GCF_021521415.1 Bidens hawaiensis | reverse complement strand
CAACAACAATCAGTTTGACATAAACAGAGAATCAATTTAACAGAAGAACTCCATAATCAATTTAACATAAAAGTACAATTGCCTTAAAATTGACCTAACCCTAATTATCATAAGTTCTTAACTAACAAGTACTTAAACCTAAAATTGAACACATAATCAACTCTAATTAAGACACAAGAACCCTAATTTGTGACTGATTAAACACTTACACAACACAAGAATCATCTCTCTAGGTTTGCTTTTGTCTTGGAGATCCGGTAACAACTCTCTGCACCACACGAGCATTGCACCTCAGATCGATCGAAACGTTTGGGACTTCGATTGTGAGCCGGACGACAACGGAGAGGAGTATTGAGACATCGAGCTCCAATTTAATTGCCCTAGATGAGATGAATACGACACGGATAAGATGAAGATAACGAAGACAGATTCCACAATGTATTATTGAAGACCTAGGGGTACTAAAGTTATTTCACCATTTTTTAACGGGTAAACTCATGGTCAACTGATAACCGGAGATAGATTGAGTCCGCTGGTAAACAACAACTGCACACACCGCGCAAAATCGGATTGGGACCTGTAAAGTGCTCTCGCTGGTCCAACACAGGGGCACAAATCATAATTTTCTCTTTATATTTTTATAAGAAAGTTTTTTTCCTGCTTTTTTAGGTATTATGAAATGTTTTTATTTTGTAACGTAACTATAAAAGTTGTTTTTCTTATTAAGAAAACTTTTTTTATTAATGAACACACTTTTTTTTCTTATTTGACTTTTCTTTATTAAAAAAAATGTTTTTATCTGTAAATTTTTTTAATTGTTTTTGAGAATGTTTTAGAAAAATATTTTTTAGACGTAGTTTGAATTTTAATAAATAGTATTTTAATAACAAATAAATAAAATTAAATAAAACACTACTTATTTGGTTATTTTTGTTATTATGTGATATTAAATATACTGAACTATAAAATTGACAGTCTTAACCTGCATCTTTATATTTATTGTAGGTATTTGACATCAATCTTAGAAATTTCTGTTATAATATTCATAAATTAAATAAGTTCTTAAATGTAGTTCTTTTCATCGTTATAACGTCAGCATGCGATGGCCTTTAATGCACTTAAGTGAACCACATGCCAAAATCGTATTATAATACGATCGATGAAAGAAGACGTTTCAGATGTTACTCATTAACACTTCATTTATGATAAATTACGAAACTAGCCATTTCCATGGTGTGTTTTATATCTATGATATGTCAGAACTATTTCACAAATATAGCAATGACTTACCCGACAACATGTCTGTGCATCAACTTTAACTCATGTATAATCATTTACGTACACAAATAATATATGGGTATATGTCTATGTATGTGGTACTCTGTCAGGACTGGATTTGCGTGACACGACTTAGGATAATCGGACAAGAGTCACAAAAGACAATTATTTTGAAAACCTCCAAGTGTAGCCGACAAAATTAGCTATATTTGGAAAGTTGCTAAAGTGGAAAGTAAAGTAAAAGAACACACAACCAATCAACTCAAAAGATTTCCATTATATTGATAATCGAAACGCTACAAACGAAAAACTTAGGGTTTCTAGGCGAAATGTCAATTGCGGTTGTCCGTACAATTCCAGTAGGTGTAAGAGGTATATTCAAGGCGTGTCCCCTCAATGTGACCTAATCATTCTATTTATAGGCACCTAACATTCCTTCCAGAAACACTAATCATTACATAACATTCTCAAAATAATTACTAGTGTAAAATAGGTCTTCGAGTAAACATATTCCTTATCGAGCATACCTTGTAATCCTAAGTGTGCTCGGAACATTTCCTCGAGCATACTTTACTTAAAATATTTTCAAATAAAATATTCTTCTCAAGCAGAATTCAATCTTTATGATAAATCCAAACTTTGCCGGAGATATCCCACGAGCAAACTAGTTCTTGCTCGATTATCTTCAATCTTTGACTTAAGACTTATTTGAAAAGAAACCAAGTATGCTTGGGTACTTTAGCTTCCCTGAGATTGAAATATGCTTGGAGTAACTCTTAGAATAATTTCCATTAACTTCCTTCAAGCATACTTGAGATATATCATATTATATCTTTGCTCGACTCACCAGGTTACTCGTGAAATTGGTTTAAGCTTGGATTGATCAAGGGTTTTCCCGGATACAAACTTTAGTTGGTAGAAGAACAACTTTGCTCGACGAAGTGTAGCTTGCTCGAAGCTTAAAACTTAGAAGAATTCAGGAAGTTAGCCTTGCTCGGATAAGATATCTTGCTTGAAATAGTAAATACCTTGCTCAAAGTGCCTGAGTTTGCTCGAGTTCCATACTTAGCATTCCAATATTTTCCTTATCAAATCCTTAGACCCAACAGTCCCCCCTATATTGGAACAACCTCAGATGCACCAAAACACATCTGGATTACATACACTTGTTTCAAAATATACATCAAATCCTTAAAAGCAGAAAATTACATTACATTAGAAAGGAAATGGATTACATGTCATAATCTTGCCACTTGGGCATTACACATCAAATCAAAATAAAAATTACTGAGAAAAATACAAAGCACGAGCAAATGAAAATACAAGAACAATGATAGCCTTCAAGATTAGTTACTTGCATTTCTTCTTTGAGATTCCCTTTTTGCAATGTTAATTTTTCTGTTTCTTATAGCTGCAACTCTTTGATGGAACATGGAGACTTCAAGTTAAATGAGATGGTCTTATGGTAAGTCCCATTCTTTAATATCAGTAATATCATCCACATGTAAATATTCCAACTCAGAGTCATATTCAATTGTGCCCAATTGCAATCCATAAGAATTTCTAAGTAGAAATCTCGTTGTTCTTTCTTCATACACAATTTGAGAGATTCTACCATTTCTTTGAACTAGATAATTTAGAACTTGCATAACCCTCCTCATATTAATACAATCTTTCATTGTGGCCTTCGGTTTGATTGGTTTGTTGACAGGGAAACTTGATAATCTTATTTCACTCATTCTCTTTTGTCTTCTTTTCTTTTCAGCCTCATACAGTTCCAGCTTCCTTCTTTTGTTGAACATAGGGAATCCATTTCAATGTTGATCTTTTAAATACTTAGAGAGCTTGTTATGTTGAGCTGCTGCATATTTCTCTCTCTGTTGATAGTCAAATAGTTTCAATTGAGCCGTCTAAGCTGTTCAACATTAATATATCTAAAATCATACAAACAAATGATAGGTCTGGCAGCACCACTGGTCATAAACACCCTTAGTGTACTGGTCTTTGTATTGGGATAAGAAAAGACTTAAGGGAGATTGGAATCTTCTCAACCTCTTTGGAAAATGGCTAAGTATGGAAACCGAGCACACTTGGGCCTCCCAGCAAGCTTAAACTTAGTCAAGCAAGGTATTTTGCTCTTCGAGGAAAGTTATATTATGGAATTCTTCTTAAGTGTTAGTTCGAGCAAGCTTCACTTCATCAAGCAAGGTTGTTCTTCAAGTCAAGCAAGGTTTGTTTCAGAGCAAACACTTGACTAAACCAAGCTAAACCAAGTATTTTGGTGGATCGAGCAAGGTTTATTCATAATAAACGATGGTCCCAGCAAACTTGAAGGAAGTTGATGAAGAATTTACTTAAGGACTTCTAACGAGCAAGGTTCAACCTCGAGCAAGCTACAGTGTCACCATCACATTTGGTTTTGTTCAAATAATTTAAGTAACAAAAGGTTGAAGGGATCCTAGAAGAACAAGTTTGCTCGTATGACCTCATCTAGCAAAGTCTGATATAGTCAAGAGGATTGAAGTCTGCTTGATGAATATTTTCTAAAGAAAATATTCTAAGTAAAGCTTACTTGGAGAAATGTACCCGATCAATCTTAATGGTTACAAGGTCCGCTCGACAAAGACAAAAGTTGTAAAGCTTACTTGAAGACCTGTTTTACACTTAGTAACTTTTTTAATATGTTAGTGTCAATCATTAGTGTTTCTAGAAGAAATGTCAGGTGTCAGGGAAAGCCTATAAAAGGAAACTTTAGGGAACGCCTATGATAGATATGAGAAAATGGACACTGAGCGAATATTTGATTTGATGGCTGTCTTTATCCTGTATGCAAAGCTGCCATAAATCCATACATTCCACCTAGAAACCCTAATTGGCTTTCGTTTGTATCCTTCACAATATTAAATGAAAATCTTTTGAGTTACTTTGTGTGTTTTTTACTTTTCTGTTTGTTGAGCAATACTAAGAGTATTATTGATTCCACCTTTAATATTCTTTGTTTTTCACAAAAATAGTATGTCGTAGACTTTTTGTCGACACGTTTGTGTGGGTTACGATAGTGAGTGAGTGAGCGATTAAGTGAGATATACGGGACCGACAAGTGGTATCAGAGCTTGTTTTGCTGCTTTTGTGAAGAACTATTGCTGAATGTTGTTGATTTTGAAGATGAAGAATGACGTCAGTTGACAACTGTTCCATTGGTTTTTTCACACCCCAACCTACGGCTAAAATGCCGAGGCTCAAACTGATTTGTCACAGCTCTCAAGGTACTATCATGCAATATTTAAATAACAATATCTATTAATTTTATTCAAATTTCAAATAAATCAAATACAAAATACAACTCATTAAACAAACAATAAACACAAAATTAATTCTTGATTTTATCTTTTCTAACATAATTCTTCACTAAATCTTCATAAAGTCTTGCAACTAATTCAAGCGATAACCCGCATATGCGTATAAAATAGAATTTTGTCAACAACACATGTAGAGTGAGCAACACACCATTTTAGTTGTACATATAGTATATATAACAAAATACGTAGCTACAACAAGTCATATGAGAATAACAAATAACCAAATGAGCAAGTATAACTGAGATGTCGAGAAGCACAAAGGCTAACGACTGGCGTTTGATCATACTAGACTGAGATTATGTTGGACCTCTCTGAATGCAGAAGCATACAAAGAAAATAAGCACATAAACAAGTAAGGTATAAGTTGTTAACACATAAGGCAATAGTTGCAGTTTTGAGTATAAGTATATATGAGAAAGTATATTTACGTATATGTCCCCAAAACATGAGAAAACAAGTAAAATAGAAGAATGTGGTACTCACCTCGATAGATGAACGAAAATGATTAAGATAACGAGAAGACGAAAAAGATCACACGCGAACATTAAATCCTAATGAGAAACGAGAGCAAACGAGTACGCTAAGTAACGAATTTATTATGAACACTAATTAAACAGAGTTACAATAATTTAATATTATATGTCAAGATTTATTATATAAAACAATTATTTTAATTCATAAAAACATAACTTAATAAATATTATTTGTAGTTTTAATAAATTAGTTTATTTGATTTATATATTTATTAAAACATTTGTTTTAAGTTATCACATATATATATATATATATATATATAGACACACACACCTTATGTATATATATGCGAATGAAAACAAGACTTAAAGAGTATTACAAATAATCTTAATTTGTTAATAGTATTATTAATATAACTAATATTTGATCTAAAAAGCATTTAATCAAAAATTAATCAAAAACCCGGGGTGCAGTGGTGGTCGAACCTGCGCTCCTGCCCCTATAACGAATGCACTTTACAAACTGAGCTACCAGACACAATTGTTTAAGAACAGATTCAAAAATACATATACAACAGCCGCTTCTATCATATATGCTTATAAACCCTAATAATCAAATCGATCCAATCGTTATATTGGATCTAATTAACTATAGGGCTTTTGATCTACATGATGGCGCGATCAAAACCATGTATCACAATTACCTGAAAAACGATCGGAGGAAGGTAAATAGAAGCAGATAGGGCCGGCGGTAATGATGTGAAGAACGAGCCGTAGCAGGTTCTTATAATCAATTTAATTATGGGGGTATGGTTGGCGACAGCTAGGGGATCGTATGTGTGAATTTAATTGCGTTTATAAGATTGTTTATATAGAAAACGAGATTAGGGTTCATAGCGTGAGTAATAAGTTGCGGCCCATAATCTGGATGCTTCTAAACGAACTTAAATGAGGGATTAGGGTCGGCTAGATGCGAATTAGGGTTAGGGACTCCTAATTAAACTTTCGTTGATGGATTTGGGCTGAAGAACAAGTTAGGGTTTATAATTAATCAATTTGGGTTTGGGTTAGGTTTGGATCCAAGTATAAACGGGTCAGGTTCTAGTTCGTAAATCAAAAATGAGAAAACCGGGTTATTACAGGTTTGTGACGTCAGCTGCCCTATTTTTCATTTTTCTCATATCTACAATATTTTTGAGGTTAAAAAGTATTCTCTACTCAGATCTATTAAAGTTCTTTCCTTTGTTACATATCTTGCTCTTATCAATCCTGATCTATTAGATATGAGGATTTAGTCCACATATCTAATTGTTTTTCAAATTTTCTAAGTTTTTGTTTAAGCTTATTAAGTTTTTCATTTCAAAAATATTTTAAAATACCAAAAATATGTCTGGATCAATGGATGAGAAGGAGGTTTCTACTAACAAGATTCCGAGGCTGTTTGGATAGGAAAACCATATCAAGTGGAAGGTGTTGTTTGAAGTTGTTGTTTGCTACAATGATGTGTAAATGTGGAACTCCATAAAAAATGGACCACATGTTCCTGATGGGACAAACAGTAACTAAATCGTAGATCGAAAATTGAAAAAGAGAGATGACAAAGCATTGTCTATGCTGAAATTAGGTCTATCATGGGATATCTTGACCAGTGTGGCTCATCACACTACAACATAAGCAATGTTTGATGTTGTGGTAGAGATGTTTAAAGGTAACACCAAGATGAAGGATATTAAGAAGGATAGCTGAAACAATAGTTAGACCGGTTCAAGTTTAGAGAAGGTGAAAGATTGAAGTCTGTGTTGCAGAGGTTCTTGGCCATTGTAAATGAAATCAGAACAACTGATCTGACTATCATTGATTTCGATTTCAACAAGAAGTTACTATCATTTCTATCGAGTGAATGGTACACCGGCGAGCAAGTTCATCAAACATAAACTTGATTTCTCTTATTTGAAGCTGGATGATGTTATCTGCTTTTTACAAGCAGCAGAGCATGAGATATTAGAGAATAATATGATCAAAGAAGACAGACCAAGTTTTCAAGTGTCTAATGGTCTTATTGCACCCATGGGGAATATGTCTACAAAGAATCAACAACAGATTCCCTTAATAGAAGAGCCAAGTAAATATGGTGGTGAGACACCAATGGTGTTTGTTGCTGGTCAATCAAGAAATCAATGTGGACAATCAAGATTAATGTCCAATTGATTGATAACAATGATACATCATCAATAGCCAGTGGACATGTTCTTTATGGTGGTGTCAATGTTAATCAAGGAAATGAGTATCAAGCTCTATTTTCAATGTTTACTAAGTCCTATAATGCTTTTGTTGCCAAGAATCTGATTCATATTAGTGTGGTTCAAGAGGATCTTGAACAAATTGATGTTGATGACTTAGAAGACATGGATCTGAAATGGCAGGCTGTAATGCTAGCTTTGAGAAGCAAGAGGTTGTTCAATAGAACTGGAAGGTCCTTTGTCTCTGGTCCAAATGACAGAATAGGATTTGACAAGTCAAAAGCAATATGCTATAACTGTCAACAGCCAGGACAATTTACAAGGGAATACAATCAACCAAGACAGTTCCAAAACAACCAACTAAGAAATCAGTTTCAATACCAAAATCAGAATCAAAGGCAACCAAGGCAGTTTAACAACAAATTTCAACAACAAAATCATCAAAAAGTGATCCCACAACAACAACCATATCAGAGAAACCAACAATTCCCTCCACAATCTCCTATTAATCAGAACAGAAACAATGCCAATCAACCAAGAAATCAAGGGAATGTTGCATTAGCTCCACAACAGCAAGAAGGTGTATTTGATTTGAGCAATCATGCTGATGACATTGAAAAGGCAAATGCGGCATTCATGGCTAAAATAGAGAGTGAAGCTGAATCGTCTTCATCTCAGGTACATTCAAATCTCTCAAACCTTGAATTAATTTAAATGAATGAATAACTGAGAATGACAGTAGGAAAGTTACAAAGTGAATGCTTTAAGAAACAAAGCATGAATAATGTCTATGAAACAAGTGAGTTGACCTATAAGAGTCAAATTCAAAGTTTGGAAGAAGATTGTATGGATAGTTATATGAAACAGTTCAGATATATCCTTGAAATTGAAGAACTGAAGAAGATGTTCCTTGATGAGAAGTTGAAAAATAGTCAACTTCAAGTTGAAAATGATTTTCTGAAGAATTTAGTCTCAACTGGAAATATTTGTGGAAAACTGAAAAATATCAAGGAGGAAGATAAGTTTAAGGCTGTTCCTCTACCTTTCAATGACAATTACTCTTTGAAGGTGGATAAGGAAAAGAGAAATTCCTACCTTGATTAGTTTAGATAAGTGTTTAAAGAAAAGGAGGAATTCATTAAAAATTTTAAGTGGTTGAAGTTAATGACAAGTGTGAGTTTGTGATGAAGGAAGAAGTGAATGTAAAGAAGTGTGCTGAGATTTCTGTTGGTGTGCAAGTGTCTGAATATGATTTTGATGATGACTGTTTGAACAAAGATGACTTGAGTGATTCAAGTGATCAAAGTTCAAGTAATGAAAGTTGAAAGGTTGGAAGAAATGACAAACCAAACACAATAAGCAAGCTTCCTTTGCTGCCAAAGATAATTCCCAAGATGAAGAAACATCATGAGCAAATGAGAAGAGAACACAAAGCATTTGATATTTGTTATGGTTCAAAGGCAAAGAAAAACTATGAAAGATCAGCCTACAAAGTGCCACAAAGAAGGGAAAGTGTCAAAGAAAAAAAGAAAATAGAAGAAACCGTGAAGAATTATGATCTTTTCATTCTTGTTTACCCTCTTTTCTCAAACCAAGAGTTATTTGTTATTGGGGAAGTGGAAAGTATGAAAAATATGAAAGAAGGCAATTAAGGTTCAGAGGAAACATAGATGATAAACCAATCAATATGGAAAGGATAATCTTTATCAAGAGTTCAGTTGAAAAACAAGACATAAAAATTGAGGAATTTGTACCTTGCTTAATTGACTATGATGGTCTTAACAGAGGGTGAAGAAAAAGTTAAAAAGGGAGATGGTTAGGATAATGAAATCAAGAAAGTTGAATAGTGATGAAAAATTTCTATTGAAACATGGGTTTGAGCCTCAAGGATTTCTTTGGAAACCAAGAAATGAAACAAAATTGACATGTGAAACATTAGTGATAAATGTGAAGATAGAGTTTGTTATTGAGGAAAGCACTAGCATAGTTCCATATGTGGGAATACCATATGAAACTGGATATGAATCAGATTGTAACATCCTACTTTTGGTTATAATAATAAAATAAATTTTGTTTATTTTATATTGCGTTGTTTATCGGTTTAGATAATAAAATGTACACGGTTGGGCTTGGACTTTAGAAGATAGAATAAAAGATGGAATGGGCCTTAGGTCCATGGGCTTAAGGGAGTATAAATACCCCTTAAACCCTAATCCTTTCCATTTTACCCATCTCTACACCATAGCCTACACCATCAAAAACACACACAAACACTATTCTTTAACCCGAGCCTAGATCCGAGATTGAAAACCCGAGCTTGTTGATGGTAGATCGTCGTGACAAACCTAAACAACATCAAGGCCAGCTCGTGTTCGGAGTTTGACTCGTTTAAGGTACGTTTATAATCGAAAATCGTTTATTTAGGTTCGGATTCATCTAGGAAATCTTAAATCTGTATACATATGGTAGAAACGAATCCAACAAAGCAAACCCTACTGAATTTCATCAACAATCGATAGGTTAATCGAGGGTAAATAGGCCGTAAATATATATATGCTTAAATCAGACCTTTAAAAACGTAATATTTGAAAGGTTTGATGGTTGGGGTTTGTTGGCGCTAGAATTCCGAGTTCATTGATACCCAAATCAGGATGTTTCGTTAAGATTTGAGGGTTTAATTGTAGATCTGGCTTAGGTTGACTGTGGGTGTTCTTGACGATTTTGACTTTGACCCCATGAGTCAAAGTCTGGATAAGATTGTGCAATTCGTTAAGATAAGTTAGCGAATTAATTATCCCAGTTCGTTATGATCAGATAACGAATCAAGTGATTCGTTACCTGCCCAATTCGTTAGGATAGCGAAGTAGGCTAGCGAACTTGGATAACGAACTAGGTAACGAATCAGGTGGTTCGTCACGCTCCAATTCGCTATGATGAGACAACAAACCAGGCTAACGAATCAGATCATAAAAGATAACGAATTAGGCGTAATTCGTTATCCCGAAGGAGATAGCGAATTAATTAATGATTTAAAATCCTAATGAAAAATGTGTTAAGACAGCTCGACCCCAGCCAGGGGCTCTGCCCCTTGGACCCTGCTAGGGGCTGCCGCCCCTAGACCCCGCTGCCAGGGGCGCTACCCCCGGACCCCCGTTTGTTGTGGGTTGTATAAAGATAGAAATACGATATGGGTAGTAATAGTTAATTGATACATTTAATTATTATACAGTTAGCCGTGCACAGCTCAAGAAAGAAATAACTATAAACGGTGAACGTAACCGCATTCAGGTGAGTTTCTAGCCCCACTTCCTTGTTATGTTTTCGGGGCTATGTGCATACTCGATGTGATTAATTAATACACTTACCTTAAATGGTAAGTGTATGTCTTATGTAAATTATGTATGAATGAATGCTTGGTGGTGCATGAACGATTTTCGGATATTGCATGTACCGTCAAGGGATAGTTTAAAGATATGATTGATATATATATATATATATGTACGATATATATATACATATATATATATATATATATGTACGATATACAATTGATGTATGTGCTATGGAAGTTATAATTAAGAATGTATAGAAAGGTATGGAAGGTATGGTTAGAAAGGGAACGGACCCTAATAATATCCGCGAATGAAGGGAAAGGACCCTAATAATATTCGCGAATGTAGGGAACGGACCCTAATAGTATCTGCGAATGTAGGGTACGGACCCTAATAATATCCGCGAATGCAGGGAACAGACCCTAATAATATCTGCGAATGTTTTAGGATGAGGTATATGTGTATGTGTATGTATGAAAGGAAAGAAGGAAGGTATGATAGTATGAACGTACAAAGGAAGGTAAGGAACTATGTATGTATGTGTACCTTCGGGTGCGTTTATATGAATGTGTATGGACGTATTGTATGTTACCTGGTTAACTAGAACTCACTCAGTATAGCTGACTTTTAGTATGCATGCAGGTGAGTAGAATGGGCAGCTGGCTTGAGCGGGGCACATGGCAGAAGAATAAGAGTCTGGCATCTGAAGACTTGTTATGTTATGTTATGTTTTGATTTAGAAAGACAAGATGAATGTTTTAAGACATGTTATGACCTGTCATGTAATGTTTTATGAAAGTCTTAATATTCCGCGTATGTTTTTATTAACTCTGATGACTAGAACTATGTCGATGAGTAAATCCAACACCAAAGTAGGGTTACCGGTAACGGGGCCTTACACAGATGATTCTGAAGCATCTTGTGAAGTTGTTTTTGAGGACCCCAAACCCAATGCAACAACGGTTCATGTTGATGATGATTTGCAGGCTAATGGTGCTTGTATTTCATCCCTTAACTGATCCTTTTCTTTGATTTGTGCAGGAACAGTCCACACCAATCAATGATGTATGGTATATGGACAGTGGATCTTCCAGGCACATGACATGTGACAAGAGGTCACTAGTGAACTATGAAGAGAAGTTTGAAGGACCTGTTGCATTTGGGAGTGATGTAAATGGAGGGAAGATTGTGGGGAAATGTATTCTAACCAATGGTAAAGTGTCATTTGACAATGTGTTTTATGTGGAAAGATTACAATATAACCTTTTGAGCATCTCACAAATGTGTGATAAAGGTTATAAGGTTGGATTTGATGATTCTCACTGTTTCATCCTCAAACCTGAATTTGTGATTCCTCCATATATGGTTATGATGATGGCTCATAGAAATGGAAACTTGTACGAATTGAAGATGAATGATGCAGTTTCTAGGGGTGGAACTTGTTTTGTGTCAAAGGCCACTCAAATGAAACCAAATTGTGGCACAGAAAGCTTTGCCATGTTAATTTAAAGAACATTAACAAAATTGTTAAAAGTGAACATGTAATTGGTTTACCTACAAAGGAGTTCAAACTTGATGACAAATGCATTTCATGTCAAAAAGGTAAGCAGCACAAGTCATCACACAACGCAAAACTTGTGAACTCAATTGAACATGCACTGGAAATGCTTCATATGGATCTCTTTGGTCGTGTGAGTGTTCCTAGTCTAGGGAAAAAAATGTATTGCTTGGTGATCATTGATGACTTTTCAAGATATACTTGGGTTTATTTTCTGATTTCCAAGGATGAAGCTGCTGAATTGATCAAGAGTTGTGTTACAAGGATTGAGAATCAACTGGATGTGAGGGTGAAAGTAATGAGAAGTGACAATGGGACTGAGTTCAAGAATGGAGTAATGACTGAATTCTGTCTTACAAAAGGAATTTTACAACAATTCAGTGCTCCTAGAACTCCTGAACAAAATAGTGTTGCTGGAAGAAGAAACAAAACACTCATTTAAGCTGCAAGAACCATGTTAGCATATGCTTATTTGCCTATTACATTTTGGGCAGGAGCTATCAACATTGCTTGTTATGTTCAGAACAAGGTCCTTCGCAACAAAAGTAAAGACAAGATTCCTTATGAGATTTTGTTCAAAAGAAAACCCTACATCAAGTTTCTCAAGCCTTCTAGATGCAAATGCTCACTGCTGAATACCAAAGACTACCTAAACAAATTTCAATAAAAATCTTTAGATTGTTTCTTTGTTGGGTATTCAACACACTCAAAAGCCTATAGAGTCTATGTGAAAGATCACTTGAGTGTGATTGAATTTTCTGATGTGATAATCAATAAAAACCAGTTCAATACTGTGGATGGAGCATCATGGCTGTTTGATCTTGAGAAGTTAATCAAGTCTTTCATAATTTATCCTGAAGACTGTGATGAAACGTTGTATAGAACAAGTGTCCAAGAAAAAAAGTTAGAGAAGAAGGTAGACTTGGACAAATTATGGTCAAACATTGCTGACAAAAATGCTAAATACTCCTTTGACAAGAATGCTTCTGATCATGAAGAAGAAGAAGAAGACGAAGAAGAAGAAGAAGAAGAAGAAGAAGAGCAACAAAATTACAATCTTGAGCAACCATATGTTCAAGAAGAACCTATCATGAATTATGAGCAAAATAATGATCAAAATGATCAAGACAAGCTGTCAATAATGAAGTGCAACCTAATGACCTGATTGTTCAAGAGAAAAATGAAAGACAACCAGACTTTGAAACTTTATTTCAAAGTTTGAACATTGAAAACAATGTTGCTTCAACTTCACAACAGTTTGTTAAAGACTCACATGAATTTCATGATGCAACTACAGATTTGATCATTGATGAACCTGATCTCAATTATGCAAATATTGATTCTAATGTGTCTACTGGTCTAATTGTGCAAACTTCCTTTGTTGAAAGAAACCATCCACATGAAAACATCATTGGAGACATTAATGAAAGAGTTACAAGAAGTGCATCTGAATCTGCAAACATCTGTTTATAATCCTGCTTCCTATCCCAAGTTGAACCCAAGAACATTGTTCAAGCTTTAAAGGATAATAGTTGGGTGGAAGCAATGCAAGAGGAGTTGGCTCAATTCACAGATATGCTAGTGTGGGAACTTGTAGATAAGCCAAGAAATAAGTATGCCATAGGAACTAGATGGGTTTTCAGAAACAAAAAGGGATGAAAGAGGAATTGTTATAAAGAACAAAGCAAGACTAGTTGCACTAGGATGCTTACAAGAAGAAGGTATTGACTTTGAGGAAGTGTTTGCACCAGTGGCAAGGCTAGAAGCAATTAGAATCTTCTTAGCTTATGTTTCTTCTAAAAATATTAAAGTATTCCAACTGGATGTTAAATCTTCTTTCTTGAATGGAAAGATTGAAGATGAGGTGTATGTGGCTCAACCTCCAGGTTTTGAGGATCATGATTTTCCAAATAGATTCTATAAGTTGAACAAAGTTGTATATGGATTACATCAAGCTGCAAGAGCTTGGTATGATGAGTTATCAAACCACTTGCTTGTTAATTATTTTCAAAGGGGAGCCATTGATATGACCCTCCTCTACAAAAAGAAAGGAAGAGATTTTCTCCTTATACAAGTGTATGTAGATGATATCATCTTTGGATATACCAATAAACAAATGAGCTTGGAATTTGAAGAAGTTATGAAATCAAAATACTGCATGATCTCTATGGGTGAAATGAATTTCTTTCTGGGATTGCAAGTTCAACAAAAGAAGGATGGTATATTTATTTTTCAATCAAAGTATGTGCAGGACATTCTAAACAAGTTCAAATGTCAATATCTCAAGACTGCTTCAAATCCAATGGACACCCATGAAAAGATGATTGCAGATGAAAAGGGGGAGCCCGTTGATGAACATGAGTACAGATCAAAAATTGGATCTCTAACGTACCTGACTGCTTCAAGGCCATACATTATGTTTGTTGTCTATGTTTGTGCAAGATTCCAATCAAGTCCAAAGATGTCTCACATGACTGCTGTCAAGAGGATTTTTAGATACTTGAAAGAGAAACCTGATTTGGGGATATGGTATCCAAAGAACCATGCCTTTGATCTGCTTTCTTATATTGACAGTGACTATGATGGCTGCAACATGAGTAGGAAGTCTACATCTGGTGTATGTCAATTTCTAGGAGACAGGCTAGTGTCATGGCAACGCAACAAGCAAACTATCGTGTCTATCTCAACTGCTGAAGCTGAGTACATTGCTGCATCTACCTGCTGTTCACAAGTCCTTTGGATTCAAAATCAACTGTTGGACTATGGTTTGAATTTCTTGAACCCTCCTATTTTTATTAACAATACTGCTGCTTTGTTCATTGTTAGGAACCCAGTCCAGCACTCTAAGACCAAGCACATTGAAATCAGACATCATTTCATTAGAGATTGTAGTGAGAAAGGATTAATTGAAATGAAAAGAGTTGATACTAGTGACAACTTGGCTGACCTATTCACCAAGCCACTAGATAAAACCATATTCCACTTTCTCCTGAAAGCATTGTGAATAATCAACTCTGATGAGGTCTGATTGATTATGTGTGCTCACTGTGCTAACTGATTATCTTTGATGGTCTTGTGAGTGAAAGATGTGATAATGTGATTGATTTTGTGAATGGTATTTGCTTATGTTTTTTTTAATGGCAATATGTGAAACTTAGGTGTCTTTGATACTTAGGATTGTTTGAGAGAATGCTAATAATATCTAGATAAGTGTGTTTGCTTATGATTTGATATGATAAATCTGTGTGCTTATATGATATTCTTAATTATTTGGATAATCTGAACTAATGTTGTGTTTAGGATACGATAGTCTTTACATTATCTGTCTTTGATGTACATTATGTAAAGTCTGCTTGTTTTAAATGTTTTATTAATGTTCTAATTATTCATGGATATGTTCCTATTGCTTGTGTCAAAACTGAGTTTATGTGTCAAACTTGTATGCTCAAATCAATATTTTGCAAAAGAAGTTTTTCCAAGAAAAATGTTTTTTTGACAAAGTGAGCAAGTTGTATGGTAAAGAGATATGATAAGATTATTCAGTTCAAAGCTTTATTGAAGCTTAAAAGGTTTTCAATGAAAATTGATCCAACATTTTGGGAAATGATAGTACATTGATTACTTATGCCAATCATATGGATTTAATAGGCTAAAAAGAAAATTAGTACAGTCATTGATATGTATGGTTGCTTTACATGATGTGTAAAAACTGATGTGATATAAACATAATGAAAATGCTAAACTTAATGTGGAGATACATTGTTGAATATGCATGTTTCAAGATAAATCTCTTCGAATGATAGGCAGTAAATTGATTACCCGGTCATATACGAGCCTGTTGGTAACAAAAATAAATAAATAAATAAATCATCTTATAAATATGACAAAGAAAAAATGTGGACAAATTTTTATATTCAACCAAAAGTTGATCTATGTTCACAATATTTGAGAAAATGCAAACATGAGGGCCAACTATAGAACAACAGAGATGGGGGCATAAAAATAAGTCATGTCACATCTCGAAAGAAAGACCTGTAAGTCCGAACTGCGTGGCATGTAATCCCAATGTTCAACCTCAATATGTTTGAAGTTTAGAAAAGAAAAATTCAATAAATTTAAATGTTTTGTCATAAAAAATATTTTGGCCAAATATCAGGGGGTTGAAGTCAAATTGGGTTGATATGGGGAAATCCATATAAGCTTTGAGAAGAGATATGGGACATCATAATGCAATAAGTGTTATCTATTTTTGTATTATGCAAACTAATTGAACCTTAAGCATATCACCAATATGTAATGAAATTCATGTTAAGTCTAGACCTGATCTGATCTGTCATAATAATGCTGAGAATGAAGTATTGAAAGATGACTTAATCAATATGATCTCATGTTGAGATCTTTTCATAAAAAGAGAAACAGATTTGAAAGGAAATTACTGAAATTTGATTTCATTATGCACCATTTGCTCTTAAACTTTGAACCTTAATGATAAAATTGTTTGAAATATGGCTTAAGTCAAAAGGAGTTGCATTTTTACCTTGAATATGTTTGAATATGTATTTTCCAGCAAGCTTTGATGATTTTAAACTTTCTAGCAAACTTAGATGTTTTTCTTGAATATTTGACTCATTCGAGCAAGCTTGATGCTTATCTGTGCATAAAGGAATTATTCATGTAATATCGAGCATACGTTGATAATTTTATACTTTCGAGTAAACTTGGATGTTTAGAGCGCACTTGTCAATTGGTAAACCATTCCAAGTGTTCTCCCAGCATACTTGTTAATTTCAGAAAATATCTAGCACACTTTACTTTTGGGGTACACTTTATGTTCAGAGCACACTTGTATATCAAAGGATAACAAGTCTTCTCTAGCACACTTTGCACTCTTGAAGTAGTTTCGGGCATACTTTTCTTTAAAGAATACTTAAATATTTGTTAACTTTTTAAGTATAATCGGGTAAGGTTTGTGAAATTCAGATATTCGAGCAAGGTTAACAATTAGAAATATCTCTAAGTTATTATTTTGGATTATTTATTGATTCCAAGCAAGGTTGCCTATTTGATGCATTATACTTGATTATTTGTCTTGTGATTTATTTCTCGAGCAATCTTGTATATTCGAGTAAGCTTTCTTCATTTTATTCACTTGGTGTTATTTTTAATTACTTTATAATACTGAGCAAACTCTGGGACGGGAAAGGTTTGAAAACTAAACGAGCAAGGTTTGCAAACCACATTTTATTGAGCAAGGTTTTAAAAGAGAAAGTATTTTTACTGAGATATTTTTGGTTGTATTCTCACGCAAAAGGACAAAATTATTTTAAAACCCACTTTCGAAAAGGTATATAAGAGGTACTTAGCATTTCACTTTTCTCCCTCTTTCCACTATTGCATTATTGCTAGCTCGCTCGTTTCAGAATCTCAATCGTTTTCTCAAAATTCCTAACCTAAAATTATCAGCCCACTAATTCCGACTCGGTAAGCTTCAATTTATAGTTTTCCGACACTCATTGTACGGAATTAGGGTTTAATTTCATTTTCACTAACATCTATGTTTACTGTGTAGGTTTACAATTTTTCGAGGAACAAGTTCTTAAAATAAATATTTTACTTCTTCAAATTATGACCTAAAACATTTCAAACATGTGAACTTTATGACTAATCTTTACTTTGAATGTGTCTTTGTCTGTGATTGTGCAGATATTAATTATCCTTTCGAGAAGAAGCACAATATGTGCGCTCTACTCCAGTTGACAGATAATAATCGACCTGTTGAACTAATGATACAGTGGTTGCAATGGTCAAAACTCAGATTTTCATTAACGGAAAGCCCAGTCATATATAGAATCATCAACTAGATTTCTGGCATTCGGTACAATTGATTGATGAAGGTGGTAGGCATATAGAGGCTATAGTAGCAAGGCAAGAGATTGTGATTACTGAACAACTAATAAGGGCTAGTTTGCAGTTGCATGACGATGTGGAAGCCCCAGTTCATTTCTCTACCAATCGTTTATTGAGAACTTTCCAGGAGACTAGGGGCTACCAAGGTGATGTCGACGAAGGACAGTTCAAAAAGGACATGTTTCCTAATCTATATCGATTCTTGATTCATCACATTATACAGAGTTTTACACCCAGAAATGGCTCGTGGACCCTGATGAGCAGGGATATTGCCAATGCCACAGTGGTTGTTGTCTACAAGCACACCAAATGAGTGTAACATGTTCCTATATTTATAGGCTGTCTGGGCCCTCAGGCACGGCCCCGTGCTCCATGAGGCACTCCCCCGTGTCCATCTGTCCGCTCGCATTTAATGCCCTGTCAGATCGTACATGATGATGCACCACAAGGGCGTGCTTCATGAGGCACATCCCCGTGTTTTGGGTGTCTGTTATATTTTATTTTTGTCTTTTCTGAAAGGTGACCACGACCCCGTGTCTTCTGGAGCACGACCTCGTGTCCAGCTGTCAATTATTTTGTCCTTTATTGCAGATTTTTGTCTTTACTTGCATAGAATAGCATGGGGGTGTGTTCCATGAGACATGGGGTGTGTTTCACTGTTTTTTTGAGTTCTCTTTGATTTTTCTTGGCTTTTTCATTCGTTTCTTCGTTTGAGGCTTGGATTCAACTGAAAATACATTTTAACATGATAAGTAGCTATTTGAACTATTTTAATTGATAGAAATTGTAGTTTTTAGAGATTATTTGATGCTAAAAAGATGTATATTTTTATGTACATCAGAACCAGTGTTATAAATGTCGGATTCCAAGGCCGACTAGTCGGTCATTGAAACCCTACCTTGGAGACTTTCTTCAAGTCGGTTTGGATTAGTCGAAGGCAGTCAAATTCGGGCGAAGAGGGATAGGTGGTCAAAAGTCAGGCTAGGAATTTCTAAAAGTCGAACAAAAAGTCGGGCTAGGCAGTCAAAAATCGGACTAGGCGTACTAGGATTCTCTAAATGTCAGTTTAAAGCAATGTTGTAAAAGTAGGTTTACAAGGCCGAATACTCCCCGAGTACTTGCTACAAGGTATGTTACCAAGGGGATTTTTTTTAACTTGTCTAATTATTAAGAATCGATCAGATGTGGTCAACCTCAACTAGAATCACATCTTTTCGATGAACTTGTGCCCATTTTAACTTAAAAATAAAACATATTCATATCTTTATAATATTAAAGAACAAATATCATTTTTTAACCAATAATTAACAATTTTAAAATAATTTATTATTTTAAAATATATTTTTCTTATTTATATTGATATTAACATATTTTATTATAAATATTAGTAAACTAATGATATTTGACATATATATAATATTCAAAAATTAATTTTCATTATATTTATCATGTCCGAGTGCACCTAACTCCCTAGTCAGCCGCCTAGGGCCCGTCTAGCGACTTTTGGAACCTTGGTTAAGTCATTCAAAAGTCGTCGAGTCTGCTAGAGTAGGGTGAGCTCGGGATGGTACCGGTACGATTGGTACCGATCCTGAAAATCCCGATCCCGAAATTCGGAAATATTATTTAGTGCAAAATTCGGGAAATACCGGTACTGTACCGATACCGAAAACTAAAAAATTGGTACCGATTCGGTACTGACGGTACCGAATTCGGTACATGTACCGAAAACGCTCATTCCTAAGCTAGAGTACCTTTTTGACGTGAATTATAATTATTTTGACAAATATATAACATCACAAAATTAATTTTCTTTATATTTACCATGTCTGAGTACTCCCGAGTACTTCCGACTCCCCAGTCGACCGCCTATGGTCCACCTTTCGACTTTTGCAACCATGATTTAGAGTAAAATGGCAAGGAATTAAAACTACGAGAACGGAAATGACTAAAATTTTTTTGGACGGAATTGGCAAAAGAAGAAAAGCAAACCACATGGACGGAAATGGCAGTTCTCTCTTTTAAAATTTATTATCGGTCCTGCTTGATTTGGCCAACTTACTAAAATCGAACAATGAACGAAAACATTTGACCATCAAACTCTTCACCCGCTTCGGTTTGAGCGATTTTAACTAGAGGTGCAAAAATCGGGTTTTTCAAATACACGGGTTCGGTATGACCGGGTATTGGGAAATCGGGTATTGGCAAAATCCGGGTCGGGTTCGGGTCCAGATATTGTCTCTAAATACCATACCTTGTGTATCGGGGTTCGGGTCGTGTATAGAACAGTATTTTAAAACTGGGTATTTGAATACCCTATTTCAGGGTATTGAAAAAACCCTAATTTCGTTTTTTTTTGCTTTTCTTCGGGTATTTTTCGGATATATATTGGATTTTTTAAGGGTTTGAATATCTTAGGATTATTTTTCCGGGTATTTTTTGGTAATATCAGGTATTTGAAAAACCCGATTCCGGGTATTTGTAAAACCCAATTCGGGTAAGGAACCGGTTCGAGTTTTCGTATTAATGGGCACAAATCAGGCTCGGTTCCAGGTACGGGTTTTGATACTGAAATACATACCCTATCCATACCCTACGGATAGATTCAGGTATTAGAAACCCAGGTATAAAAAAACCGGTTCCGAGTATTTTTACCGGGTCCGGTTCCGGAATATTTAGATGTAAGTTGAGTTGTGTGACATGTATAATCTCTTTGAGAATTCTGCATTTTGTCTCCCTGGTTTATATCGTCGCGAGACTGGTTAACCACTGAAAAAGATTTTGCGAATTATGGACCACAGTGAAATTTCGGCGGGTCAATCTGTACCCAACCGTTAAATATCTTCGTTAAAGGCTGTTAAGGTGGAGGGTGTTTTGGTCTTTTTACAAGTGAAAATTTGGCGATAAAAATGTGCCATTCTGTTTTTTATTTTTTTTGAAAGCTTGGAAAACCAGGTTGACGCTAAAAATGGCAGTCCGACCACCGGGTATTTTTTCTTCCCTGCTTCCACCGTAAGATTACTCACACCTTCCTCTTCTTTTCCTTTCTTCCTTACCCACATCTTCTTCCTTACCCACATCAATTTCTCATTCTTCATCAACACTCCTTCTTCATTTATATATACCCACCCACCGTCGCCATCTTCCATCCTCAATACAACACTTCACATCTTCATCCAAGACCCGAACCCGTAGCCCCTCCACCGTCTCCGGCTCCCCGTCTCGGGCTCCCGTGTCTCCGGCTCCCACCGTCTCGGGCTCCCCGTCTCGGGCTCCCACCGTCTCCGGCTCCCACCGTCTCCGGCTCCGTGTCTCCAGCTCCCACCGTCTCCGGCTCCCCGTCTCCGGCACCCGCTCCCCGTCTCCGGCTCCGTCAAGATGGTTCTAATAGTCAACGTGAACTTCAATAGGGCTCTTCTAGGAGTCCCAATCGAACTCAATCTCCGGATTGAGTTCCGTATCCGAGAGATCACGGGTTGGTTTGTGGTCGACTTAGCCGGCCATAACCAAATTAACTTCCACCGTACGTGGAATTTTGGGCCGCGTCTTCGGATGCTACCCTTATAAAATCCCGAAGCTTATAATTCGGGTGAATAATTAATTATTAGGTATGTCATGTATGTGAAATCCCGAAGTTTATAATTCGAGCGTTTTGATATATGTATTTTGTGTTAGTGTTATATATATAAAAAAATGTTTGTGTTAATTGTGTTCGGGTTGGGTTCGGGCGGTTGGGTTCGGGCGGTTGGGTTCGGGCGGTCATGTTTGGAAGAAAATTTTACTAAAAAACGAGCCGTTTCGTCGTTTTTGGACGAAAAGTTTACTAAAAACGGCCCGTTTCGTCGTATTCGGACGAAAAGTTCACTAAAAAAACGAGCCGTTTCGTCGTTTTTGAACGAAAAGTTTACTTAAAAAACAGCCGTTTCGTCGTTTTCGGACGAAAAGTTTACTAAAAAACGAGCCGTTTCGTCGTATTCGGTCGAAAAGTTTACTAAAAAACGGTTTGTTTCATCGTTTTGGACGAAAAGTTTACTAAAAAACGAGCCGTTCGTCGTATTCAGACGAAAAGTTCACTAAAAAACGAGCCGTTTCGTCGTTTTTGGACGAAAAGTTTACTAAAAAACGGCCAATTTCGTCGTATTCGGAAGAAAAGTTCACTAAAAAACGAGCCTTTTCGTCGTTTTTGAACGAAAATTTTACTAAAAAACGGTCCGTTTCGTCGTTTTTGGACGAAAAGTTTACTAAAAACGAGCCGTTTCGTCGTATTCGGACGAAAAGTTTACTAAAAAACGAGCCGTTTCGTCGTTTTTGGACGAAAAGTTTACTAAAAAACAGCCCGTTTCGTCGTTTTCGGACGAAAAGTATACTAAAAAACGAGCCGTTTCGTCGTATTCGGTCGAAAAGTTTACTAAAAAAGGCCCGGGTCGTTTTTGGACGAAAAGTTTACTAAAAAACGAGCCGTTTCGTCGTATTCGGACGAAAAGTTCACTAAAAAACGAGCCGTTTCGTCGTTTTTGGACGAAAAGTTTACTAAAAAACGAGCCGTTTCGTCGTTTTTGGACGAAAAATACGTATTTATACAGAGTATAAAAACGAGCCGTTTCGTCGTTTTTGGACGAAAAATACGTATTTATACGGAGTATAAAAACGAGCCGTTTAAAAAAACCCGATCCGTATATATATACGATATATATATACAGAGTATATATACGGAATATATATATATACAGCGTATATATACAGAGTATATATATACAGCATATATACAGAATATATTGGAAACTATTTCAAATGCTTAATATATATTACATATTGTGTAGTATTATTAAATGTTAGTTTAGTTCAACTAGTTGATGTTGTTTGTTGTTAAACCGGGGGTCGGGGGGTTCGAACCCCACCCACTACACGAAATTTGGATATTTAGTTTTAGGTATTATAGACTCAGGGGTAAAAGGGTAATTTCACCGTTTTTTGGTCAGTCAACTGCCGGTAAGGATTCAGATTTACCCGCTGAAATTTCATAGTGGTCCATAATTCGCAAAATCTTTTTTAGTGGTTAACCAGTCTCACGACGATATAAACCAGGGAGACAAAATGCAGAATTCTCAATCTCTTTTATGAACTTAGTAACTCCATATAAAAAGTAGTTGATTTTATGTATATGGTTTCTTTAAAGTACTTATTATAAATAAATATAAACATGAATCTTGGTTACTGTTTATGATTATTATTTTCCAAATAAATTCAAAGATACAAGTATGTTGATGAATAGGTTTAAATGTCCAGTCTTTTTCAAATGAGAATCACAAAATCAATAAAACATGAATTATACTAAAAATACTCATAAACTAAAGTGATCATCATATTAATTTATAATAAACATAAAACATTTCAACAGCTTTTCTTCTTCGTCGTCGTCTTCTTCTTCTTCTTCTTCATCTTCTAATCTTTTCCTATACCAGACTATAAAATTCCCAACATTTTCTTCAAAATAGTCAGCAGCAGCAGAGCCCATTATAGCATTCATACCATCAACAAAATGTGGCCCAAAATAGCTTAAATTAAAACCTTACCTTCACTGTTGCTATATCATCATCATCATCATCATCATCATCATCATCATCATCATCATCATCATCATCATCATCTCTGTTCACTAGTTCTACCTGTTGATTCGAAAATTAAGTCCAGTGGAGTAGCTGCTGGATCAAGCTCAAGACAGTCTTTTGGAGCATTAGGGGCCTCCGAGCCCATTAACACATACTTTGGGACTTGATGTGAGAATCTAAACATTTCTTCTTTTGGAATCATTTTCACTTCGGATGCGTACGTATGCGGATGAAAAACAGTTCTAAATCCAGAAAACTTAACGAGCGGGCTCACGGCCACACCTTGTTCTTCATTGTAATCTTCAAGAACTTGCACCATGTCATATTTGTGAAAAACGTCATCTGGAATACTCTCGTTCCAATCACGGGACCAGTTTCTGTAAAGGGCCCACACCTGCCCTTTTTTTGGGAATATCAACACGCTCCCACGCGACGATTTTTTCCACTCGACTTTTTGAGAAAATGAGTTTAAATTTTTGTAGACTTCGTGTCTCCCGATTCTAAACTCACCTAAACTTTTGCGAAAACCACAACCTAACCAGTCAAACGAGCCGAATTCGGCTGTGGTTTTTGAGTTTAACCAACTAAGTTTCATCCTAAGCGGTTTTCTTGAAAGAACTTTATGAATTAATGCGTAGAAACGAGGCATTCCGTCATCGTCATCATAAGCAGACCACACTTGGTTATCTTCAAACGAGTTTTCCGTTCGGTCAAGGTCAAACTCATGAAAATCGGGATCAGGAACGTTCATTGCAGTTTGTTCATGGTCCTGCTCGTCTTTTGTTTAACTAGTAGGACTTACCTGGTTTTCGCTTGACCTTTCAGTTGACTCCCATTCTTTTAACTTCTTAAGAATCTCAGTTTGAGCCTTTTTCGTCAGCATTTGTCGGATTTCAAAGTAGTTCAACTCTCGTCTTCTGTTTATTGCATTATTATTAGAAGCCATGTATCCACTTCCTGTGTTAGCTGGCGGCATGCCATTTGTTGACATCTGATACGGGATCTTGGCACCAGAAGACTGAGATTGACTTTCATTATCAGATTTTAACTTTTTTGCAGGCCATCCAGAATAAAACTCTTCACGCTCTCTTTTTAGCCTGTCGTTAACTTTTTGAATCACACTTGCAGCTTTTGATGCAGTAGACGGGTCTGTGTTGACTCTAGCGAGTGGTGGGCCAGCAGTGGTTCTTTGACTTTTTTCATGATTGTTATTCTGATTATGTTTGGGAGCGGTTGACTTTGGTAGGTTTGAACGGTGGCATTTCTTTAGCTAGAAAAGGCTGGCGGCAGTTGGGACATAAAAGGGTATGATTGAGATATAAGTTAAGATACTCATAATGCATCTTGCATCCATGACAAATGGTCCAAAAAGTATCAGTACGGCGGGAAACAACTGGCGGTGGTGGCGGCGGTGCTGCAGGGCGGACCACCGGCGGCACAGATCCAGGACCAGGACCATGATGATGACTCCTAATGTTTGGCTTTGTGGTCGCTCGTTTTGTAAAACTATGGACTCCATTGGCGGCTGGTGGTGGGCCGCCACTTTGAGTTGGGACTTTTAAATTATATCCTCTCAAATTCCTCTTCTGGTTATAAGCTAATCTTTTGGATTTATCAGATAACAAACTCCATGCTTCTGAAAGGAGTTTAAACGCGCCATCTGCACCGACTGATTTGTTTTTATCAGGGTGTAACATAAGAGCTAACTTTCTGTAATGTTTCTTGATTGTTTCATCATCATCACTAGGGTTTGCACCAAGAATCCCATACCAGTCTACTTCTCCACCTACTTTATTCTCCGAAGCAATATACACATCAAGAGTGGTTAACATTTGAGAGACACCATCGAGCCCAGGATATAGGGTTTGGGCTTTCAAGATAAACTTCTTCGAGCCTGCATAATCTTTATCAGATAACTTCTTCTCAGCAATTTCTTTTGCCCTAATCGCCTCATCTTTATTGCATTCCATTATTTTCAAACTTTCAATGTTAACTCTCGAGTAATGAAGTCTTGAGTTAAAGTCTTTCCCTTTGTGATAAGATTTGGTGAGAGGTAAATCAGTCAAAATACCTAAGACAGACACAAAATCAGGAAATATAACGTTATGTGTATTTAGAGGTATGTGTAGGAGTGCAAACAAGCCAAACCACTCACGATCGGATCGATAAAAAGCTCCAAACAAGCCAAGCGTTTTCAAGCTCAGGCTAGAA